>NC_086449.1:527849608-527897108 GCF_028390025.1 Pseudophryne corroboree | reverse complement strand
CCCTCTAGAGTCTAAGGGTTCGCATATCAATATTTTTTATGATTTGGTTAAAAAGGATTTGATTGATGGGGAGGAATTTAATGTAAAGAAATACAACCTGACCAATCATGAGAAACATGCTCTGAAAGAGTTGAGGGAGATCGAAACCATTGTCTTGAGACCAGCTGATAAAGGGGGAGGTTTGGTAATACAGGATAAGGAAACCTACATCAAGGAAGCACAACGTTTATTAAACGATACTTCTTCATACAAACTACAACCGAAGGATCCAACGGAGGAATTCATCGAGAAACTCAGAGAAGTACTGACCCCAGCATTCTATAAAAATATAATCTCGAAAGATGAATTTCAATACCTCCTGAATAACAATCCAATCATCCCAATCATGTACCACCTCCCTAAGATCCATAAGAGCTTAACATCACCACCAGGCAGGCCTATTATAGCAGGGATAGATTCACTAACCGCACATCTATCCGAATACGTCGATGTGTTTCTAAAACCACATGTCCAGAATTTATCTTCCTTCTTGAAGGACACAACGAGCGTGTTAAATTTTCTAAAAGATTTAAAGTGGGAAAAGGACTTTCTCTGGACTACGATTGACGTTCAATCGCTTTATACAAGCATTACACATGAAAAAGGACTGGCAGCTTGCCGTGAAATTCTTGAGACAGATATAAATATTACAAGGGAACATCGTGATTTTATTTGCACCCTTATTGAGTTCATTTTAAAACATAATTATTTCAAATTCATGGACACATTTTACCTTCAGACCTGTGGCACAGCCATGGGTACGGTTTTTGCGCCAAGTTATGCGAATATTCTGATGGGAATGTGGGAGAAGGAATTTATTTATGGAAATGGCCAGTTCAAGAATAATATCCGATTTTATAAACGGTATATTGACGATATCATTCTAATTTGGAATGGAGAAGAGGAGAATTTCAGTGAATTTATGAAATACATCCATAATAATGATTTTAACCTGAAATTCACCTGTACCACCAACAAAACTGAAGTAGAATTTCTAGATCTAGTACTATCGCACGATGGAGATAAAATAATTACTAAGAACTTTATCAAACCTGTAGATACGAATAGTTATCTACACTATAGGAGTGGTCATACCCATAAGTGGAAAAATAACATCCCCTACTCACAGATGTACAGGATCAGAAGAAATTGTAGTACGGCTGAGACCTTCACGGAACAATCCCGAATCTACGCTAAACGATTTAAAGAAAGAGGATATCCGGATCATATTATTAATGAAGCGGTCGAAAGAGGTGCGAAACTAAACAGAGAGGAAATTTTAAAACCAAAGGAGACATTGAAGGGTGATAAGAAGAAAATGTGTGCCCCTTTCATCACTAAATATAACAGTGAAGAAACAAAAATTCGGAAAGTGCTTTCTAAACACTGGCATATTTTAAAAATGGATCCAGTACTCAAAGAACTGCTCCCTGAACGTCCAGAAATTATTTTCAGAAAAGCACAAAACCTGAAAGAAATTCTAGCACCAAGTATGCTAAGGTGCACACGTAGCATTCCCACAGGCCTTCCGAAATGTACGGGCATGTACAAATGCGGGCACTGCAATATGTGCAAATTTGTTCATCCAAGTCGGAGAATTTTCCACAATAATAACAACACGAAGGAGTTCAAAATGAGGGATTTCATCAACTGCAATACATCGTCTGTGATATACATGATTGAATGTGGATGCCATTTGAAATATATAGGGAAGACTAAAAGAACACTAAAACTACGAATCCAAGAGCACGTGAGGAATATCAAAAACAAAATTGAGAGTCATCCTCTCTCTAGACACTTTGCTATGGCACACGGCTCAAATACAGATACCTTCACCTTCAAAGCAATAGAACACGTGAAATTAGGACCACGCGGTGGTGACCTCTTAAAAAAACTCTCACAACGTGAGATGTACTGGATTTTTACCCTGAACACTATGACTCCCAATGGACACAACAAAGGCTATGAAATAGCACCATTTTTATAAATAATAGCTATTTTATTCGTTTTTAAACCCCAGCTACACATAGATAGAATGGATGTTTCTAACCATTATGCTTGTCCTTTTATTACTGTTCTTTTTCAACTTTTATGCATACACTCTTTATTATGTTCTTTTTTATTATGGCTTTGTGCATTGTCGTATTCCCGATGTCAGCAGAAAATTATTACCAATAATTCCTGGGGTCATGCGCCGGCTATACATATGCGGTATACACATATTGATGCCTCCCCCACTATTGTTTTTTAGTAATGTTTTTTAGTAATGTTTTTATTATCTATGACTTGTATTTTATATGTATTTATACTTAATTTGCATATATATATTTTATAATTTATTTTTATAACTTGCTACATCTATTAATTCATACCTTTGTCTATACTCCCTGTTGTTCCTATACTATTAATCTACTGCCAAAAGATCTGTCAAACCAGTTATAATAACAAGAGCCGTCCTCGCAAAAGAAACACATGTAATGTTTACATATGCTAATGAGCCATGCGGCAGGGTCATCTCCCTTCTACTGGTCCCTGCCACATACGACTGCAGGGCAATATAAGGGCGGATACGGACGATCGCGGAACGTCACTTCCGGCGGAGACGCACTTCCGCCGGAAGTCAGACGCCGAACGGAACAGAATGTAAACAGACCCCTGTGTTAGAAAACAGGGGTTCTGGTTTGCATACTCTCAGCATAACTTAAGCTGTGGTTACAAGGTAGCCAATAATAATCACCCACGACACTATTTTATGACTTTGGTATCAATATAGAGTACTTCCGGTTTCGCCGATGACGCGAACCGGAAGTAATTAGCATAATACATGGCTCATTGACACAGGTATAAATAGGACCTCAATAGAGAATAATAGAATCTCCTGATGAAGCCCCAAAACGGGCGAAACGCGTTGAGACTGACTTGCTGATTTTGCTGACCGATTGGGAGAGTCACCTGCTGATTAGCTGATCTACCCCAGCTGACATTTTTGTCAATTAAGCTAAGCTATTTACTTATTTATTTATTTATTTCTTATATACCTTTTTTTGTTCACTTAATAAATCAGTTTCTTTACATGAAGTGGTGACTGAAGCTTTGATATATTGTCCTAAGGCTATCCTATGAAAACATCACTCTGAGAAGGACCAAGATAGTATACACCAATACTGATATGCATGAATCATTGCTGTATCTGGTACGCATATAAGCTTATGTGACATACTAAACTTGACCACACTAACTGAGTAAAATTACTACGCTATATAGCGATTCCTTGTCTCCTGACTCTATATAGACTCCACAGAAGATTGGACTCAAAAGACCAGGGGATCGACAGGCATTGTGTCAAGCCGTAATCCGGTACGCAATATTATTCTTGCGTGTGACGAAAAATTTTACTAAAGGATACTACACTATAGGCGCTCTGTTGTTTCTTCCTCTACTTACAGATTTCCGTTTGGGTCACGAATACCTAGTGGCACATTTTGAAGAACTGAGCAGCCACCCGTTAAAACGGGGAGAGTGTGGACTTTTTGACTAACCATACCTTGAACTAGTTGAACAAAACTAACTTATTGGACTGGTCATTTGACCTATTTATTCTGGACTGCAGATTGCACTTTTTACAGTGAGATATTACGTAAGATTGACGAGCGCACTGATCCACTCATCTGTAAATATATATATATATATATATATATATATATATACACACACACACACACACACACACACACACACACACACATATATATATATATACACACACACACACACACACACACACACATCTATCTCTATATATATCTATCTATAGATCTCTCTTGTCACGATCCGGGTATCTGTACGCCATTTCTTACCTATCAGATGCCTCCTAAGGCTGGCTCAGCGCTCCAGGACCGGATCCCATCTGTTATCCTGATGTGCACATTCCCGCATCCTCTCCTGTCTCTCTGGACGCAGTCACAGTAACGCCTTATACATCTGGCATGGCGTCTCCCGCGGCCTCCGCCGCCGTCCCTGAGCTTCTGCATTCAGAGTGGCGATTACGTCAGCCGCGGCCTCCGCTGTGTCCGCGTGGTCGGATGTGCATCTGTCAGCCTGGCATCTCCTGTCTCCGGTGGCCGGCGCCGCCATTACTGTTTTTCAGACCACATGGATTACAATCCAAACTTCCCTCCAAGTGTCTGCATGGGCGCAGCCATCTTGGATTCTGTCAGCTGATCATTTCTACCAATCCGTTGTCAGTATTATTAATTTGCATAATTGCCTAGCCAATGCCTTCCTTGCTGCAGGTATAAATAGGTTGTGCCTGAGCAAGGAAGGCGTCAGTGCTTTGGTTGTCAAACCTAGTTCCAGTTTGTCTCTCTTCTGTGAATGTCTTTCAGGTTCCAGCTCCTGTCTCCAGACTTCTGCTATAGAGACCCGCACCAGCATTCCATCTGCGGTGTAGCCTGACTCTCCGATCCATTCTGGACTCACCTGTTTCCAGCTACAACATCACCTGCTTCCAGCTCAGCTTCCAGCAGTGTACAGCTTCTCTTAAAGGGCCGGTGTCCTTTCTGCAGTTTACCACTCTCCACCGGTATTATTATTTCTCCGCTCTCAAATTCTACATTTCATCTACATTGCATCGCTCTCAAGCTTTATTTATTATTTAACTGGTTCCAGCCAGTATCCACTCCGTGCCAACACCTGTCTGGTTCTAACCAGTACCCACAGCAGCATTTTATCTACAGCAGTCCAGCTTTCCCTGGAACACCAGCTGGTACGACCCTGGGCTTTCCTCATTGCTACAGTTGAGCCTGGTAAGGACTTTCCAACTTGCAGATAATAAGAACTGTCTCATACCACCAGAGCTCTGTGGCCCCTGCCACCCTGTAGTACCCAGGAACTGTATTATTATTTCTCTGCTGATTTTTATGTTACTTTTTACTGCTACTGTGATGCATGGAGTTTGTCATAAATAAATATCATTGACTTTTACTCAAGTTGTCGTGGTCACGCCTTCGGGCGGTTTCTCTTCATGTTACTTACATGTCCAGGGGTCTGATACAACCTCCCAGGTTCCGGTACATCTCAGCCCCTACAACTGAGGCTGCCTTCCGTCAGCTCAGGCCCTCAGTTGTGACATCTCTCTCTCTATTATATATATATACATATACATACATACATACATACACACACACACACACACACACACACACACATATATATATATATATATATACACACATATATACACACACGAACATACACAACAATATTTAAGTTAGAGTTTAATGGCAGTACAAAACTGGATTTTAGCTGACCTGACCTTGCAGCAGACAAAAGGAATGCTTTGAAGTATTAATGATAAAACATATTTTGTTCAAAGATTTTTATCTAAGGTATGTTCTATATGGAGTTCCAGCAAAATAGGAACTCCTGTCCATTTGTAACGTTTGTTCAACAAAATAGAGGTAAACATTTAGATCAAGGGCTTGGACTTTGTGTGAATCTTCGTCAATTTTCTGAACAAAATTCACTATAAATATCTAGATTCTACATGACAACTCATCTAATTGTGTTTACCATAGATGTCCGATATGTACAGACAAACCTGTTAGGACTGCATGTTTAAAATTTTACTTGGGAAAAAATTTTTTTTTATACACAAGCAAATAACATTTCAAAGACAAGTTTATGGGATTAGCACTTAATTTTGGTTACAACACTTAGGGTATATGTAGTGGGTTCTGATTCGATCGAACCAGCATGATTTTGGCGATATAACCTCTGAATTTAAAGCAGCTATGTGTTTTAAGTATAAACCAACCTGATCAAATGTAACCCATTACATTTATCTCATGGTGTTACATAATATCTTAAGGTGTGTAGACACGGTGAGATACCTTGGTAAGATTTTTACTATATAGTCAAAATATTAAGGAAAGTTAGTGCACATCTCAAGGTGTTGGGCAGCTTGCGATACAGATTCGATCCCGATGCGCACTCCCGTTGGGTCGGTATCGCAAGGCTAGATACACTGTGCAAGCAAGTCAATCTTGACTATCTACTGTACTATCTAGTACAAAGTATACACAAAATTGGCACTTAGTCAAAATCGTACATAGTAAAAATTGAAAGTACAGTGCTATCTGGGCTCTGGGGGGGTTCAAGAGAAATTGCATAGTCAAAATCAAGCATAGCAATGATCTCACCGTCAGAGCCGTAACTACGTGTGTGCAAGGTGTGCCTGGCACACAGCGCAGTTGTCCTGAGGGTGCAACGGGCAGCGGCTTGTAATGAGTCAAACTGACTCATTACAAGTCGCCTGTGCTGGGCTGTGTGCCCCCGTGCACCACGCTGGAGGAGAGCAGCAGCGCCGGAGACAGGGGAGGAGGAGGTGGGAGGGGGACTGGAGCCACAGCAGTGCTATATAATTGGTAGAGGCGCCGCCGCAGCAGTCCCTCTCCTTCCACATTGGCTGCCCGGCGTTACTGTGAATGCTGGGATTCGCTTCCCTCATGCCAGGATTCACAGCGGCGGTGGGCAGCCAATGCTGAAGCAGAGGGACAGCTGCAGCAGCGCCTCTACCAATTACATAGCGTTGCTGCGGCTCCAGGCCCCCTCCCTCCTCCTCCTCTGCCTGGGATCTGCCAGCACCGAGGAGCTTGCACTGAGGAGCCTGAGCCAGCGGGGAGAGATGGTAAGTGTCTATCTATCTCTCTATCTATTCTGTCTGCCGCAATGTGTAAAAAGGGGGACTGGCTGCCGCAATGTGTAAAAAGGGGGACGGTCTGCCGCAATGTGTAAAAAGGGGGACGGTCTGCCGCAATGTGTAAAAAGGGGGACGCTGCCTGCCGTAGTGTGTAAAAAGGGGCACGCTGTCTGCCGTACTGTGTAAAAAGGGGCACGCTGTCTGCCGTAGTGTTTAAAAAAGGGGACTGGCTGCCGTAATGTGTAAAAGGGGGCTCTACCTGGTGTAGTGGCGCTACTGTGTGGCGTAATTTGAATAATGGAGACTACTGTGCACCGTAGTATGAACTAGTATTATTTTGTGGCCACACCCCTTCCCCATGAAGCCACGCCCTATATATTTCTTGCGTACCTGCAGCGCGCACTGCCCCTATCTTGCATGGGGGGGGATACCAATGCCGTTTCTTGCACACAGCGCTAAAATGCCTAGATACGGCACTGCTCACCATGTACACACACCTTTAATTTTCTTTAGACAGGACTGCTACTTTAGAAGGTGATTACAAGTGACCCCGATCAGTTACACCATAAATATCTCCCAACACAGCAAAGTAACTGGTAAAGAAAAAAGCCAGCAACAGCGAAAGATGCCCACACAGGCCAACACTAAAACCTCACCAAATTCAAAGCTTCGGTCTACAGGAAACTGAACATTGCCGTGTTACTTAACACTATGAAGACCTCCTACATTAAAGAAAAAATGACACAGCTGTACTAGTGCTTCTCAGGTGTAGTGTCTCAAGAAAAACTTATCGGCTCTACTTTATCCTTACATAGAACAGGCAGCAAGCAGGCAGACTATGCATAAATCAATAATATCTGTATGACTAAGGGGACCATTATATACAAATTGTGATGTCCTATTCATATGGACTTGTATTGCTGCAGTTTAACATGAGGCGTTAACATGCAAAGTGAGACATGACCAGGAAAAGATACCGTGCAGATTATCCGGGATTGGGGTTCCAGCTTTGAAGAGTATAGGCTAACTTCATCCTAAAGTTGATAAATGTAACAAACTGCACACCCCCATGGCAGGCTGTGGAGATGTTAGGTGATAAAATAACCGGTAAGTGGTGCTCGGTCAAATTCCAGAAAATAATTCACTAGTCCTATTTAAGAAGTCCACATTTCTCAGCTCTTCTTTGTATTTGTTTGTACACTTCTTATGAGGACCACTAGATATTACTGAACAAATGAGTGCGGTGGAAAATAAACCGCTGTATGCGGAATCTCAAGATTTATAGTAAGCAGATAACCAAAGAGATCTGGTCTAAATTTTTATCCGTATATTTGTTCACTTTGGGGGTAATTCAAAGTTGATTGCAGCAGAAAATATGTTAGCAGTTGGGCAAAACTATGGCCCTCATTCCGAGTTGTTCGCTCGGTATTTTTCATCGCATCGCAGTGAAAATCCGCTTAGTACGCATGCGCAATGTTCGCACTGCGACTGCGCCAAGTAACTTTACTATGAAGAAAGTAATTTTACTCACGGCTTTTTCTTCGCTCCGGCGATCGTAATGTGATTGACAGGAAATGGGTGTTACTGGGCGGAAACACGGCGTTTCAGGGGCGTGTGGCTGAAAACGCTACCGTTTCCGGAAAAAACGCAGGAGTGGCCGGGGAAACGGTGGGAGTGCCTGGGCGAACGCTGGGTGTGTTTGTGACGTCAACCAGGAACGACAAGCACTGAAATGATCGCACAGGCAGAGTAAGTCTGGAGCTACTCTGAAACTGCTAAGTAGTTAGTAATCGCAATATTGCGAATACATCGGTTGCAATTTTAAGAAGCTAAGATTCACTCCCAGTAGGCGGCGGCTTAGCGTGTGTAACTCTGCTAAATTCGCCTTGCGACCGATCAACTCGGAATGAGGGCCTATGTGCACTGCAGGTGTGGCAGATATAACATTTGCAGAGAGAGTTAGATTTGGGTGTGTTATATTGTTTCTGTGCAGGGTAAATAATGGCTGCTTTATTTTTACACTGCAATTTAGATTTCAGTTTGAACACACCCCACCCAAATCTAACTCTCTATGCACATGTTGTATCTGCCCCCCTCTGCAGTGCACATGGGGGGTCATTCCGAGTTGATCGCTCTCTAGCTATTTTTTGCAGCGCTGCGAACAGATAGATGCCACCTATAAAGAAGTGTATGTTTGCTTTGCAAGTGTGCGATCGTATGTGCAGCCGAACACTACAAAAACGTTTTGTGCAGTTTCTGAGTAGCTCAGAACTTACTCGACCGCTGTAATCACTTCAGCCTGTCCGGGGCCAGAATTGACGTCAGACACCCACCCTGCAAACGCATGGATACACCTGCGTTTTTCCAACCACTCCCAGAAAATGGTCAGTTGACACCCACAAACGCCTTCTTCCTGTCAATCTCCTTGCAATCGGCTGTGCGAATGGATTCTTCGTAAAATCCATCGCTCAGCAACGATCCGCTTTGTACCCATACGACGCGCCTGCACCTTGCGGTGCATACGCATGCGCAGTTCTGACCTGATCGCAGCGAAAAATCCTAGCGTGTGATCAGGTCGGAATGATCCCCATGGTTTTGCCCAACTGCTAACACATTTGCTGCTGCGATCAACTCTGCGCCCTTTGTGAGTTTCCTTTCATCACCAGCTACTTTTGGCGACCAATGTTTTTCTTCTGGAATCGCTTTTTAGTCTTCTATTTACCACTTGGGCAGTACATATAAGGTGGTATCCATTGTTTACAGACTACAATAATGCGTGTCTTTTGACTCCCTATTCAGTGCAAGAGGATCTTCTGTTGTTCCGGATCCAGGGAGAGAAAGTTTGCACTCATGCCATGTGGTGGATCTAAAGGATTATTGAAAATAAGAAGAGCTGAGAACTGTGGACTTGAACAGGACAGGTGAATATTTTTCTGGAACTTACCTGTTATTTTATCATTTAGCTGGTCACAAATGATTTACTGATCCTTATTTTACAGGTGCATAAGGGATTGTTTGCACCTTGGGACTCATTCCATTTTATTTTATAGGCTCTGGAGATATGTATAGTGTGAAAATGGAGAGATTGCAAGAGAAATTGGGTATTTCTCTGATGTATCTCTCCACTTAAATAAGCAAAAAAAGCTATAGAAAGATGTTAAAAACACTACATCCTAAATGGAGCCCTTAGAGAGGAGAAAACCTGTGCATCAAAATAAAAAAAAACATGAAATACATTAACTAAACTTTTCAACACTTTGCTAAGAGCTGCCTTCAGTTAAATGCAAGACTGTACCACCACTAAAGCCTCAGGGATTATTTTATAAGAACAGGGATAGATAATTTGCCATGTTTGCTCTCATCCTATCATTGACGATATACCCTGCAAAGCTAGATTCCTGAAGACACTACACTGGAAATCAAAAGATTACAGTTTTGTAGGATTTCTCCTGGTTTCAGGTTTAGAAACTAATGATTTTATTTTTTCCCCCTTACATCTCTTTTCTAGCAAGGTTGTAAGTTACAGTTTCTTCTTCCTTCTGGCAAACCAAACATTGTCCTATTTATTTCAATATTTCGCTACCAGATCTGTGGCAGTAGATTAAAAAGCAGACCAAGACAATGACTTTCCAGAGACTCCTTGGAATGTTTGGCCCTACAGAATTGCAAAATAAATCTCCAAAGTTGACAACATGTTGCTCTTCTGACAGTGGAAACTCACCACCATCACTTCTAGTTGCCGCTAGAATTAAATTTTCAGATGTACGGAAATTTTGAATGCATTATTTACACCATGCATAGGTCTGCTGAAATCCTTGCAAGTCTATTGAGATACAAAGTTATTTATTTCATGTACTATAAGGAGGTTATCGAGTTTAAGGATTAATTCAGAGGAACACATCTGACTGTTGACATAGTTCAAGTTCTACGTTGTGTCAAGTTGATAGCCACCTATGGGAGATTTTTATGCTTTGATATCTTAGATCTTATGATGGTTTAATCATTTTCTCTTTCACTAATATTTCTGTATTTTTTTTGTTCCAGAAGTGTATTATGAATGATGCATTTAATTATATATTACCTTAATATTTATTTATTTATAAAGCCATGAAGATATGGTAAAAAAAAAAAAAAAAAAAAAAAGGAGATTTATGGTTGACTTACCATTGTCAAATCTCTTTCTGCGAGGTACACTTGTTTCCACAGGGAATAACATTGGGGTGTAGAGTTGGATGTTGATCCGAGGCACCAACAGGCAAAAGCTTTGACTGTTCCCAGGATGCACTGCACCGCCTCATCTATAGCCCCGCCTCCAGGCATTGGAGCTCAGTTTTGTTAACCAGTCCAATGCAGTAGCAGGTAAGAGAGACGGTAGATGTTAGTCACATAGAACCACATTCTCACCACAGGAGAAGGGACTAGCGGCTAATGCCATACAAACCGAAAGAAGCTAAGTGCGTCAGGGTGGGCGCCCTGTGGAAACCAGTGTAACTCTCAGAAAGATTTAACAATGGTAAGTCTGCCAGAAATCTCCTTTTCTGCAGCAGGGTACACTGGTATTCCACAGGTAATAACATTGGGGATGTCCTACAGCAGTTCCTCATGGGAGGGGACGCACAGTAGCGGGCACAAGAACCCGGCGTCCAAAGGAGCATCCTGGGAGGCGGAAGTATCAAAGGCAGGGCCATAACTAGGTGCATGCCGGCGGTGCCTGGCACACAGCACATGTGCACTGAGGGCGCAGGACCGCTGGCAACACCTGCAGGTCCGCACTGCTCGATGTGTCCAGAAGTCTCAGTAACTAGAGCACCCGTCAGCAGATCGTGAGGCCGGGTGAGTTTTCAGTTTTCCTGTACCTCCTCTGCCAGGCCGTCCGGCGATTACTGTATAGTTTTTCCCTCAAAGGGGGCATGGCCACAGGTCGGTGATTAGGCCACGCCCCTGACCTTGCCTGTGGTCTGTAGTGTCTGCATCCCTCAGCTCTTCTGGAGGTAAAACTGTGGGAACAGGGTAGGGTGGGGAGAGTGAGTGCGTGTGTGTGGATTTGGGGAACATACTGTGCGTGTAGGGGACAGGCTGTGTGCGTGTGTCTGTAGGGCAGGCTGTGTGCGTGTGTGTATAGGGGACAGGGTGTGTGTGTGTGTGTGTGTGTGTGTGTGTGTGTGTGTGTGTGGATTGAGGGAACAGACTGCTTGTAGGGGACAGGCTGAGTGTGTGTGTATTGGAGAAACAGACTGTGTGTGTAAGGGACAGGCTGTGTGTGTGTGTGTGTGTGTGTGTGTGTGTGTGTGTGGATTGAGGGAACAGACTGCATGTAGAGGACAGTGTGTGTGTGTGTGTGTGTGTGTGTGTGTGTGTGTGTGTGTGTGTGTGTGTGTGCGCGCGTGCACGCATTGGGGGAACAGACAGTGTGTGTAGTGACTGGAGGGGACAGGGTGTGGAATGAATGTAGATATAGCCCTGCACTTGTAAAATGTGTAGTTGCTCCTTTAAGTGGAAATTCAGATTTTTTTGGTAAGAGCGCTTAACATGTGTATGTGTGTGAGTTATATTTGTTCTATGGCACACGTAAAAAAAATAAAAAAATTGTTAGATAACGTTTACAACCACTTTTTTCAGAAAGTGAGTGTCAGACCAGTCCGCTAAGCGCTTCCACTTCTTTGATGACTCACCCTACCTTCCACACCGCTATGATGGGCAGCGGTTTCTTCTCAGCTGATGTTCCAGACTGACCGCGGCTTCCCATACTTTCGTCTGCTGCGTCCAGTGAGCTGCAGGGAGATGACGTCACCGGGTAGGTGCCGGATTTGTGGAGCTGCACGTGTAGCGGCAGGGAGCTGTTGTTTGAAAGCAGCTTGTGTAGTCACTCGTCTTTAGGTCCTTGGTCCTGTGTGTGGATTGGGGCAACAGACTATGCGTGTAGGGGACAGGCTTTGTGTGTAGTGACTGGAGGGGACAGGCTGTGAGTGTGTAGGGACTGTGCAAGGCCGTAACTAGGTGCATGCCAGTGTTGCCTGGCACACAGCACATATGCCCTGTGGGCGCACTCCACTGGGAACACCTGCTGGCCCGTGCTGCTGCCGCATTATGTGGGGTCTGCCCGGCCACTCGCCCGCCGTGTATATCACCCGTGCCAAACCGCCCCTCAGCTGCAGCTACCTCTCTCACATAAAGCCAGGTAATGCTGCAGCTCGTCCGCCCCGGCTCCCTGCTCCCCCTTCTCTGCCCGTGTCTTCTGGGAGAGATGACATCTCTCCCAGTCTGTCCCCAGCCCACCCACAGGTGCCCTGCACTGCGGGTATGGGTTGTTGGGGCGACATACATTAGGTCGACATGAATTGGGTCGACCACTAAAGGTCGACATGCAGTAGGTCGACAGGGTCATTAGGTCGACTTGTGCAAGGTCGACAGGTCAAAAGGTCGACCTTTGACTTTTTTGGTGTCATTTTCTTCGTACAGCGACGGGTAACCCCAATTAGTGCACCGCGTCCCCTCGCATGGCGAGCAAACCACGTGGATCGTAAAGTATGAAAAAGGTCAAAAATTAAAGGGAAAAAAATTGTGAAAAACTCATGTCGAACTTTTGACCTGTCGACCTTGCACGTCGACCTAATGAACCTGTCGACCTAATGCATGTCAAGCTAACGACCACAACCCTGTACTGCGAAGAGCTGCAGCTTAGGACAGGAAGGACAAGAGGACTGCTGGCCAGTGGATCCTGCTGCCCCGGAGCAAACATAAGTATAACACTCGCTCTGTCTGTCTCTCTTTCTCTTGCTCTCCCCTTCCCTCCCTTTGCCTGCCATAATGTGTAAAAAGGGGGAATCTGCTGCTGTACTGTGTAAAAGGGGACTCTGTCTGGTGTAATGTGTAAATAGGAGAGCCTGCCTGCCGTAATGTGTAAAAAGGGGGACTCCGTTCCATAATGTTTAAAAGAGGACTCTGCTGCCGTAATGTGTAAAAAGGGACTCCACCTGCCGTAATGTGTAAAAAGGGAGCTCTAGCTGCTGTAATATGTAAAAGGGGACTCTAGCTGCCGTAATATGTAAAAGGGCATTCTACCTGGCGTAATGTGTAAAAGGAAGCTCTAGCTGCCATAATGTGTTTAAAGGGGACTCTACCTTCGTAATGTGTAAAAGGGAGTTCTAGCTGCTGTAATGTGTAAAAGGAGGCTCTACCTGTTGTAATGTATAAAAGGATGCTCTACCTGGTGTAATGTGTGATAGGGGCTCTACCTGGAGTAATGTGTAAAAGGGGCTCTAATTGGTGTAATGTGTGTAAGTGGAGCTACTGTGCAGCGTAATTTGAATAATGGAGACTATTGTGCAGTGTAATATGAATTGGTATTATTTTGTTGCCACGCTCCTTCCTCATGAAGCCACGCCCCTATTATTTTGCCACGCGCCGTAGGCACACACTGGGCCTATTTTAAATATGGGGGTGCCGATGTTGTTTCTTGCACACAGCACAAAGGCATAGACCCTAATGAACGTGTTTCACTGAGGACCATGAAGCTGCCTTGCACAATTGTTCTTGGGTGGCCCGCCGTGGCGCGTCCGCAGAAGGTCCAACAGATGGAGTAGAATGGGCATTGATAGCAGCAGGAGCTGGGAATCCAGGCTGCACTTACGCTTGTGCAATCACCATTCTAATTCCTCTGGCCAAGGATTGCTTATTCGCAGACCAGCCACGTTTATGAAAATCAAAAACAAAAAAAAGGGAATCTGACCTCCTGATAGAGGCAGTCCTTTCCACATAAATACAGAGAGCCCGTACCACATCCAAAGATCGCACTTTGGAGGACAAACCAAAAGAGATGAAGGCCGGAAACCACAATCTCCTGGTTAAGGTGAAAAGACGATACCACCTTAGGCAAATAACCTGGGCGAGTTCTAAGAACTGCCCGGTCACGGTGAAAAATCAGAAAGGGTGGGCGACAGGACAAAGCACATAAGTCCGACACCCTCCTAGCAGAGGCAATAGTCAACACAAAAATGACCTTAAGTGTAAAGCATTTAAGGTCCAGAGACTCAAGAGGTTCAAATGGAGACTCTTGTAGGGCATTCAGAACAACAGACAGATCCCATGGAGCCACAGGAGGGACATAGGGAGGCTGAATCCATAAAACACCCTGAGTGAAAGTGTGAACGGCAGGAAGAGATGCAATTTTCCTCTGAAACCACACCGACCAGGCAGATATATGGATCTTGAGGGAGACCACACGAAGGCCTAAAAGGCCCCACACATTGAGCGATCCGCCGCCGAGCTGCCCGACGGCAGATACGGCCGACCCGGCGGCGGGGGTGGGGGGCAGTGAAGTTTCTTCACTCCCCCCGTCACCCGGCTCTATAGAAGTGCAGGCAAATATGGACGAGATCGTCCATATTGGCCTGCATGCACAGGCGACAGGGCACCAGCGATGAATGAGCGCGGGGCCGCGCATCGTTCATCGCTGGTTCCTCCACACTCAAAGATATGAACGGTATCTCGTTCATATCTTTGAGTATTATCGCCCAGTGTGTAGGGCCTATACGTCCAGGCCTTGTTGTAGAAAAGCCAAAAGTCTGGAAGTTCTGAAAGTATATGCATCATAATTCTTACCATCACACCAGGTGAAGTAATAATTCCAGACCCTGTAATAAATCAGAGCGGAAGCTGGTTTATGGGCTTTTAACATAGTTTGAATGACTGCCTCAGAGAATCCTTTGGCTCTCAGGAGTGATGCTTCAAGAGCCACGCCGTCAAAGCCAGTCTGGCCAGGTATGGGTAGACACAAGGGCCCTGAACGAGGAGGTCTGGGCGTTGAGGAAGTAGAAGAGGACGCTCGATCGAGAGACCCTGCAGATCTGAGAACCAATGATGTCTGGGCCACGCTGGAGCGACTAGAAGTAGAATTCCTCCTTCTTGCTTGAACTTCCGTATTACTCTGGGCAGGAGTGACACTGGAGGGAACACGTATGGCAGCCAAAAGTTCCATGGAATTGCCAGTGCATTCACGAACGCTGCTTGAGGATCCCTTGTCCTTGCTCCGAAGACCGAAACCTTGTGATTGTGTCGACACGCCATCAGGTCTACATCTGGTAGGCCCACTTGTCCACTAGAAGTTGAAAGACTTCCGGATGAAGACTCCCCTCTCTGGTGTGTACGTCTAGACGACTGAGGAAGTCTGCTCCCAGATAAGGACTCCCAGAATGAACACTGCCGATATTGCTGGCAGATGGCGTTCCGCCCATTGAAGGATTTTTGACACTTCCATCATTGCCATGCGGCTTCGAATGCCGTCTTGATGATTTATGTACGCCACCGTGGTGGTGGTGTTGTCTGATTGTACTTGAACAGGCCTGTTCTGTACCAGAGGCAGGGCAAGTGTCAACGCATTGAACACTGCCAGCAGTTCCAGAATGTTTATCGGGAGCAAAGATTCCTCCTTGGTTCATCGACCCTGGAGTGAGTGTTGCTCCAACACCGCGCCCCAACCCCGCAGACTGGCGTCCATTGTCAGGAGGACCCAGTTGGAGATCCAGAAGGGATGGCCCCTGCTTAACCGTCGGTCCATTAGCCACCAGCTCAGTGACCGACATACCTCCGGATTTAAGGAAATCCTTTGAGACCTGATCCGATGGGGCAATCCGACCCACCTGGCAAGGATTAATCTCTGCAGAGGGCGGGAATGAAATTGAGCGTACTCTACCATGTCGAAGGCCAACGTCATGAGGCCTAGTACTTGCATCGCCGAGTGTATCAATACTCTTGGGCGAGAGAGGGAGTGTCTGATCTTGTCCTTAAGTTTCAGGATCTTCTCTGGAGAAAGAAACAGTCTTTGGCTGTGTGTCCAGCAGTGCCCCCAGGTGCACCATGCTCCGAGCAGGGACCAGTGAGGACTTCTTCCAATTGATGAGCCACCCGTGGGATTGTAGGAATTGGACCTACATCTCCAGTTGACTGAGGAGGACATCTTGGGAGTTCGCCAGAATCAGCAAGTCGTTCAGATACACCAGGATCCTGATTCACCAACGACGGAGGAAAGCCGTCATCACGGCCATGACATGGTGAAAATCCGAGGTGCCGTGGCCAGTTCAAATGGCAGAGCCTGGAATTGAAAATGTAGGTTGCTAATACCAAACCGCAGATATTGCTGATGCGAAATGGGAATAAGTATGAGCATAAGCATCCTATATGTCCATATACCATATAGTCGTCGGGTTCCATGGCCAGCACAATAGAGCACAGGGTTTCCATACGGAATTTGGACACTCTCACAAACTTGTTCCATGACTTGAGGTTGAGGATAGGCCGGAAAGACCCATTTGGTTTCGGAACTAGAAACAGGGTCGAATAGTAGCCCCTGCCTCTCTGGGACAGAGGTACCGGCACTACCACTCCTGTTTCCAGGAGGGATTGTACAACCAGGTGTAGAGCTTGTGCTTTCAATGGATCCAAGGGTATAACCATTGAACAGAACTGGCGAGGGGGACGTCTCTTCAAAGAGATTGCGGGCCCGTGAGAGACATCTTCCCACACCCAGGCGTCTGAAGTGGTCTTTAACCAGGCCTGGGAGAACTGCAGAAGTCGGCCTCCCACCCTGGGGTCCCCCAGGGGGAGGCCCTCCCTGTCATGCAGCAGGCTTCTCTTTTTTGGAAGTAAGCTGACGGGCGGCCCAGTATTGTTTAGATTTGAGTTTAGTGGTTTTGGAAGTACGAGCCTGTCTCGGGTAAGCTTGACCTTTTGCTTTACCTGGAGAGCGAAAGGAATGAAAATTTGCACTCTTAGCCTTCGGAGTAGAAGGATTAGTACTTGGGAGAAACGCAGTCTTGGCTGTCGCCAAGTCAATTACAATCTTGTTCAGATCCTCCCCAAATAGTATGCCTTAAAAGGGAGCACCTCCAAGGTCTTTTTGGAGTCCAGGACCACTTTCCAGAACCTCAACCACAGAATCCGGCAAGCCAGGATAGACGTAGTAGATGCCTTGGCCGCCACGATGCCTGCATCAGAGGCCGCGTCCTGAATATAGTGAGAGACTGTGGTAATATACGACAGATATTGTCTGGCAGTGTCAGAAAAATCCAGAGGCAGCTCATCCTCAATTGCCTGAACCCATGCTTCAATTCCTTTTGCAGCCCAAGAGGCCGCCATAGTGGGTCTATGTACAGCAGGCATCTCTCCATTCCTTCAGTGAGGCGATAGTGGTAACAGGCAGAGTAGATGACACCACAAGACGGGCGACATGAGAGTCCACCGGTGGTGGAATTTCCCACTTGTTACTCAACTCTGCGGCGATAGGATAATGAGCTAGCATCTTTTTAGACAGGGAATACCTCTTTCCTGGAGATAACAGGATTCCCGACGTATGTCAATTAAAAGGTCAGAATGTGGTAAAACTACTTTAGCAACCTTCTGACATTTGAACTTATCAGGTTTCTTAGACGTAGCAGGGGGCTCAATGTCATCATCAATCTGTAGAATCGGCTTGATAGCCTCCACTAGGTCAGGATCATTAACCTGGGTTGTAGATTCCTCGTCAGAAGCAACTGTATCAGTGTCTGACGGGTCAGTATAGTCCCTATCCTCGTCGGAAGAATTATCTGAATTATTAGTGGATTGTGAGTTAGAAATGGCCCACTTAGATGACCACTTGGCGTGCGGTAGACTTTTGTCTAACCAAAGATTGATTTAATTGTTGTAACTGGGTAGACCGAGTATCCGCACATGGGGGCGTAAGACGTGTTACAAGTGTGGTCAGCATATTTGAAAATGCTGCCCAAGGTGGATTCTGATTGGCCACCGTTGCCGCAGGTGGACTGGGGGATGTATGGCACCAAGCGCCTGAACCAGCAGCTAACACTTCCCCCACCGGAAAATCCATGGCGACAGCACTGCATGATGCAGGAGCATCCACGGATGTCCCGCCCTGTGTAGCAGACATTATATGGGATGTGGCCTTAGGGCGTTACAGTACAATATAGCCAGACAAACACAATACCTGCAGAAAAGAATCCCCTGTTATGTGACAGTAAACACTGAGCAAAAACAGAGAATTTAAGCGGTGTGGGGTGACTGAAACACACAGTGAAATATACAAAAACAGTATACCCTGTGTAGCATTATATATTATATGAGACCCTGACGCACTTAGCCCCCAGGGTACAGAATATAGTGATAGCAATACGTGTGATACACAAGAATGGAATCCACACAGCAGCCACAGGCACACTCAGTCACAGGTACAATTCAGGAATTATTACAGATAAACAATAAAACTGCACTGGATTAGTAAATTACATACAGATCTAACAATGCACAGTCAACACTGGATGTATATCACAGAACACTTGTACTAAATATTCAGATAGCAGTACACTTGTTCTTAACTAACACTGTCTAAAATGACATGTAGAATACTTAAGTGACTGTAAATGCACAGCGCTGATACAGGCGGATTTACAGAGGAGACAGTGCCCAGCAGTCCTGGCTATGTAATGGCACCAAAATCTCTGTCAGGGAGTGAAGGAGAGAGAACTGCAGCTCCAGGGCGGGAACACCAGCAGTAGATGGCGCCTGGAGCTGGGGGAGGGGCTACAGGACAGCGCATTATCCCCTATGCTGGACTTCACTACCGGGCACTGTGGAGCCTTTTGTAAACGGATTTTAGTAAATCCGACCTGTACTCCCTGCCCTGGTGGATATAGAGGGGTCCCTGTGCGGCACAGTGTCCATGCTAGCGGCACGGTCCATCTCCTGGGACGGTGACCGGATTGCGATTTACTGTCGGGTGCCACCTGGGGGACCCTCTTACCTCCTCCCTTTAGTGCAGCCACGCGATCCTGGAGAGCAGCAGCGGTGGTGTGCCTGAAAACCGGTGCATCTCTGCTGCAAGTACCCGGGAACCCGGCCGCGGGAGTATGCAGCGCCGCTGAGGGAGGTGATGGGAGCCACAGCACAGCATGTCATAAAGACATAGAAAGCGCTGCAGCCCTTGAAGTCTTCTAAAAAGCTCTTTTCAGGGCTGCTTAGCGTAGCCCCATCTGTTAGTGACCTGCACTGCAGGCACCAACTTACAAAACTGAGCTCCAGTGCCTGGAGGTGGGGCTATAGAGGAGGCGGTGCAGTGCATCCTGGGAACAACCAAAGCTTTAGCCTGTTGGTGCCTCGGATCAAGATCCAACTCTACACCCCAATGTTATTCCCTGTGGAATACCAGTGTACCCCGCTGCAGAAATGTATTTTACATATGGATCCACAATGTTTGAGTATCTAGATCTGCTACTGCTGAAAAACATTATACAGTGATAAATTATTAATAGTAATTATATTCTCTTTTGTCACACATAATTTGCTGACATTTTCCTGGAACCAAAGCCCGAATTACTAGTGGAATTTAGGTTTTGGATTTTCTGGTCCCTTTTCCTGAAAGACTGATTTGAAAGGGGCCAGTGTTCATATAGAATATTCTAATTGATAGGGGATTACATTAACATTCTAAGGTGTTATGGGAGATGTAATAGGAATGATATAGTTTATAATTATTAGGAGTGGTCTACCCATCACCTTTCCTCAGCCTTTTCTGTATCCACAATGCACAGTAGGGGTCAATTTTGGCAAGTCCTATTTTACTTTGTGATTAGACTTGTCACAAATTCTTATCTTGTTGCCTTCCTCTTTACCGTGATGTGGGGATGGCCCTTTCAATGGCCCTCATTCCGAGTTGTTCGCTCGCAAGCTGCTTTTAGCAGCTTTACACACGCTAAGCCGCCGCCAACTGGGAGTGAATCTTAGCTTCTTAAAATTGCGAACGAAAGATTCGCAATATAGCGAAAAGACATCTCTGTGCAGTTTCTGAGTAGCTCGAGACTTACTCGGCATCTGCGATCAGTTCAGTGCTTGTCATTCCTGGTTTGACGTCATAAACACACCCAGCGTTCGCCCAGACACTCCTCCGTTTCTCCAGCCACTCCCGCATTTTTACCAGAAACGGTAGCGTTTTTTCACACACTCCCATAAAACGGCCAGTTTCCGCCCAGAAACACCCACTTCCTGTCAATCACACTCCGATCACCAGAACGAAGAAAAAACCTTGTAATGCCGTGAGTAAAACTCCAAACTGCATAGCAAATTTACTTGGCGCAGTCGCAGTGCGGACATTGCGCATGCGCATTAGCGACTAATCGCTCCGTTGTGAGAAAAAAATAACGAGCGAACAACTCGGAATGACCACCAATGTTCTCAATTTAAATAATGGAAATGAATTGTACAATCATTTCTCGAATGTTTTAGATAGCTGCTCAAGTAAAGATCCTATCCCATTATTACTAGGCGAAGGTTATCTTTTTACAAGATTCAGATTTTAAAAATGGGGAGATCATGCATTCGATAACATTCCACTTTGTACAGTGGTGATTATACAAACCACTGGGATTATTATCACTTTTGCACAGTATACTCTAATCAGGCTTTTAGATACATACAAAGATGAAAGAGATATTTGTTTCTTAGGCGATTGATAAATGTTTTATAAAAAACACATTTGCCTTATTCTATATATTGTAAGCATGTGAGCAGGGCCTTCTTACCTCTATGGGGTATATTCAATTAGGGTCGAAAACTGCAGTCTGTCGAAAAGACGGCAGTTTTCGACTTTTTAAGGTCGAATCGTAATTCAACCTATTCAATCCCTGCAGTTTTTATTCGACAAGTCGTGGAATTCGACTATACGAATAGTACGTGAATCGGAGGTATAGCTGCAGATTCACGTACTTTTGAGTGAAACGGGGCCAAATTCAAAGGGTTTGGCCCCGTTTCCGACCATCTCAGTCCGACATAAAAAAATGTCAGATTGAGATGTGAGACCCAGAGGAGGAGAGGGGGTGGTGAGCCGCGGAGAGACGGGGGATAGCCGCGGGCATACAGGGGAGAGCAGCGCTACAGTACAGCGCTGCAGCAGGATGTCTCACAGCCGCGCCGCTCACGGCAGCGTCCACCCGGCTCCAGCAAGTGAGGTCACGCTTGCTGGAGCCGGGTGGACACAGACGTGAGGTCTGGCGACTGTGAGACTCCCTTCTGCAGCGCTGCTCTTCTCCGTCTGCCCGCGCTGTCCCCGCTTTTTTAAAGTTGAATTGAGATGGGATTGAATACGGGTTGTCGGATCCATTCAGACAAATGCATGTCGGAATGGATCTGACCCTAACTGAATATACCCCATAGGTCTGTCTGTTATTACCCAGTTTTGTTCTATTACGTTTCAATTGTAAAGCGCAACAGAATATATGCTGAGCCGTAAAAGAAACTTCATAAATAATAGTTGAAAGGATTTTTCTTTGTGGTGGCAGTTTTAATTTAATATTGGAACAGGAGTTGTGTCCTCTCCAGGATACTCCTCTATTCCAAGATATTGTTTGCACTATTTCTGGAAAAAAATTGCAGCAATCTACATTTGATTGCTTTCTTGTGAATGATCATGGTAAGGGATGGGATTATGCATACTTCATCATCGTAATATCTTCTTCCCAAGATACTACTTTGACGCATAACTAGTAATAGAATTGGATGTCTCGTGGACATGACTTGTTCTGACCATGTCCTGGGTGTTACTTGCAGAACATTGTTAAAAAGTATATGGGCCTGAAAGATTAACAGCTCTCATGTCAATGATTAGAAAAACCAACATTAAACAATTACACCAGGTCAAATGTGAGGGTGCATCAACCAATGGTTAAAAAGTGAAACACATGGTTGTTCACTTAAAAATGTGAAGGTGGTCTCCCTAGCTTCCCCCTCCACCTGCTGACTTAATTGCCCACTTCTGGCTTAAAATGACAAACACAAACAATTAGGGGCAAATCTACTACAGAGCTGAAGTTTATTTTCAACAATGTACTAGTTAAATGATTGCCTGAGTCTGATAGGGTGCAACTCCTCCTCATAATGTTTTAGTAAATCTAACCCATATGGTGGGCACATACTAGAACGATATTGGCCCGATTCATCGTTTCCAGGTAAATGGAAAGGACAAAACCATGCATAATCGGTGAAAAAGAGATTAGAAGCACTATTCAAGAAAAACAAGAAGCAAACACAAACTGTTACAGGGAAAAACCTTGCCCAAATGGAAAAGCAGTTGCTTAAAAAGAATTTTAAGATAGATACTGGCTCTTTTGTTAGTATTATTTAGGGGCCTGATAGACACTGTTTTGGCATAAATATATCACATTTATATATACACAGGTGTTTAACCAGAGATATCATATAGCATATATAGTCATGTGCCCCTGCATGTTCTACCATGATCTGCTTCACTTGAGGTCACCTGTCACTTGCACTCAACTGTTGGTCCTGAGAGGAGTCATTTGGAATGAACGGATTGGCTCCATTGTCTATCTATGCATGGTTTCTCATTAAAATTTCCTTTTGTTTAAATCAAGTCTGTTGACCAGGTTGCAACATTTTCCCTTTTTCAGAATAAGTGAGAGAAGCAGTACAACCAGCCACAAATTACATTAACCAAGGTGGTACATTAAAAAAAAAAACATTCCACATTTTAAAATACAACATATTTAACTACAATTATTACTACAACATATTAATAATTATAGTTAAAGTGGGAGTCATGCTGTTACACAATTTAGTCTTTATACCCATAACCAGTAAGTTTCAAAGTCGTCTATTTTTTTATAATGTTTATAGACATTTCAAAGCAGGCATAAAAAAGCTGATCTCATTCACCTAGCATTTACTTCACCATGAATACTAGCAACAATCTTTTAGAAAAAAAAACAAAAACATTCTATGGAACTTGATATATATTTTTATAATGGTTGTGTATAAGTGATCAATTACATCTGAAATTATGTGAAAGAAAGCATATTTCATTCACATGTATAATGGATGGTCATACTAATTATTGGAAAATTAAAAACTGTTGAGCTTGCGGGACAAAGCTACTACATGGTTTACAAATATTTGGTCTATTAACACTGATGAATTAGATCACAGGTACTCAATCTCAGTCCTCAGGACCCGACACAGTTCATGTTTTCCAGGTCTCCTCACAGAATCAAGTGAAATAATTAGCTCCGCCTGTGGATCTTTTAGAACATGTCAGGGAGTAATGAGTACACCTGTGCACCTGCTGGGTGACCTGCAAAACATGCACTGTGTGGGGTCCTGAGGGTCGAGTTTGAGAACCACTGGATTTGATAATGACATTATTACTTAATGACATTAAGGGTGTGTACACACGGTGAGATCCTTGCTATGCCCGATTTTCACTTGCGATTTCCCCTGAACTCCCTGGAGCCCAGATAGCACAGATTTTGACTAACTTTTCTTGAGATATGGACTATGTGTGCTTCTGATTTTGGCTTATGTGAGATTTTGGCTTATGTGAGATGTCATTGACATGTTTTTATGAACACCGATCTAGCAAGGATTGACTTGCCTGCACAGTCTATCTTTTCTTGCGATGCCGACCTGGCGAGACCACGCATCGGGATCGAATCGGGATCGCAAGGAGACTTTCACCTTGCGATCTGCACTAACTTTTCTTGCGATTTTGACTATATAATCAAAATCGAAAGAAAATATCTCACAGTGTGTACACACCCTAAGTGTAGAGATCCGATCAACCAAATGCTTTCGTGTATGAACGGTTTCTCACCCCCAGTAGTAGATTTGTAGTTCTTTGTGTGAGACTCTCCCATTTTGCTGATATACTTCTCCAAGGTGCTGATCAATGATACATTCTCTCCTAGGATGCAGGAAAGGTACAGATGTGTCCTTTTATACTGTGGCTTCAGTTGCACCATAGAGCCCCTCTCAGCGAGCCAGTTGCCCGCCAAATGTCTTTTTTTTTTTTACTTAAAAAGGTGCGTCTTATTCTCATAATTACTGGAAGAGACAAAACTGCAATGCTAGCGTAAACAGACAACTGGGGCTTGCAACATTCGTACATATCTGTGTGCCTGGTTCAGAGTCTGTGCAAAGAGAGCTCCATTGAGACCAGGTCAGACTTTTCCTCATCAAATTCTGATTTGAATCATCTATGACCAGGGGTTGATGTAGACCTCTCATGGGGCCCCAAAGCAAGATACCGATTTAGGGCCTCCCTCCTCAAACAATCCATAGCACTATATGCTCATTCCTAATTTATGTCCCTTATATAAATTTGTTGATTTTCCTCCTTATATTCTATCACAGTATATTACTTTCCCCCTTCACTGATTGTACCATGTCCACTCACCTCTGATTTCCATTATTACACCACTCAGTTACTGCATGTTGGATCAATGCTCCCCTCACTGACTGTTGCAGGTCCTCATACTCCAATATTACACCTTCACTCACTGCCTGCATTGTATATAAGTGACCCAGGCTTACTGATTATAGAAAGCCCCATCGCCTAATTACTCATTATCCCCCCTCACTCACCATATATTATAACATCATTTTATAATCAGTGTCAGACTGGTGCATGAAGGGCCCACTGGGGGAATGCAGTGTTAGGGGCCCATACTTTGGGTGCAGCCATCCTCTACAGAAGCTTGAAATACATCATAGTCTTGTGCATACAAGTGCACAGTCTGGTACCTGATCTCTAGAGGATGTTGTGGGCCTTTAGGCAGTGAGGCCCACCGGAGGTTTCCCCAGGGCCATTCCAGTCCTGTTTATAATACCCATTATTAGACACATAAGTCAGTTTATTGATTATATAATCAGTGCCCCCCTCCCATCAGTGAAGAGGGGGAGGCATTGATATAGTGCCTCTCACACCCCCTTACTGATTGTAGTAGCCTAGCATGTCCCCCATCCCTTATAATATCCAATATTACACCCCTCAATCAGGGTGACTGTATTGATTATATATCAGTGCCCCACTGATTGTAGCAGATTTTAGCATCTCCTATAAACGGTAGTACTTAAAATAGAGTATAATAGCATATTGATATATCACCAGTCAGTGTGTGCCTCCCACCGAGTAATGATTGTAGCAGGCAGATGTTATAAACTGTACTCAAAATATTTGCCTCCGGCCCACCTGACTGGAATTTGAAGTACAATAGGTGGATATTATACTAAATTTAAGACAAAAAAAATAAAAAATACTGTAAAACAGTACACTGGACGACCACATTTTTTCTGTGCGTGTCCCAGCTCCTCTCTGCATGTCTGATGTCATACACACGTGTCGAGACTGGTCGCATGCACAATACTGTAGGACTGGAGACACAGGCATGCACTGGAGCAGGCACCCAACAGCTGTCTAATCAGTGACAGCCTGCCAGGAGTATTCAGTCAGCCCAGCTCTTGTACAGTTTCAGTCTTCCAGAAATGCACTTTATACAGCCTTGTCGGCGGGCCCCCCTGAAACCAGCAGGGACCTAAGCAGCAGCTTTAGTTGCCTTATGTAAATCCGCTACGGTCTGTGACTGTGTGTAAAATTAATTGCTCTCCAGTTAAAGTCACAGCCTCTCTATTATAGCGCTAGTGTTTTTTTTTTGCTGCATCTGAGATGCAACTAAGATGTAAAATGTAAACAAAAATATAGTGCGCTACCTCAGTCACACCGGGCATCTTGCGCTGTATGGCATAAAGATGCTTAGTGTATGAGGTCACATCTGTAGGAAAATCAAATGCTCCAATGGGATCCGGTCATGATCCCGGCAGTCGAAATACTGGCATAGGGAATCCAAACACTGCTCGGAATTCCGACCACTGGAATCCTGAACGAGAGTTTGCTGGGGACGCGGACAGGTAAGCTGTGTGTGTGTGTGTGTGGGGGGGGGGGGGGGGGGAAGGGGGGAGGTTAGGCTGTGGGGAGAGGTGAGGTTAGATTTAGGCATCCCCGCGGAAGAGGGAGAGTTAGGGGGGGGAGGGGTACGTATATTTACCTAGCCCCTGTTGGGATTCTCCCTATCAGTCTTCTGACAGCTGGCATCCCGATCGCTGGCATATCATACCCAACCCGCTCCAATACCACACAACTTTCTTGTACTGATAGTACAGGAATTAGAAACTGTTCCGCCACCTCTGGCACGCAGGCATCATTCTACTTTCACTTTCTTAAAAGGTACTTTATACACAAGCATGGTGTTACAAATACTGATGTTCACGTTATCTATATACATTTTTCTCGATATAGCTGTGAACCATATTAACCAAAGATATTGGAGCTGTACCTGGAGTTGTTTGTTCCCAAAACAACAAAAGTGCTTTTAAAAGTCAAACTTTTAAACAATACGCGAATACTGGCAAATATGTTGTTAAAAAGTACAAAGTACTATAATTTATGAAACTACAGTGTGAAAAAAACCCAAACAAACAAAAAAACAAAAAACACCTTGACATCACATGTAATAAACATTTTAGTAGGTTGGACGTTTATTTGTTTCCTTATTTGAGGACAGTGTAACACTGAAAATCATCTGAAGACAAGTTAAGAGAATATACTTTATTTCCATTGCACACTAAAATGATCTACTATCATTGCGAGTGGTTGTAACAGCCGACGTCAACGTAAATGATGGATGTAAATCTGTACAATATCACATAAAAAATGCAAACAATATAAAATAAAATAAAATAAAAAAGAAGGACTATTCATGCTGCACTTCTACAATTACTGAAATTATATAACCTATAATATACCCTAGGCAGCACATTAAATATATGTTAATAATTAATATAGAAATAATTGAATGTTTTTATAGAGCGGACTTATCAAAATTTAAAGTCAAAATAGATATAGACTTTCAAAGTGCCAAATTCTTACCCATTTTCTAGGACGCCCTCTTGGACGTTTTTCACCACTGCCCTCTTCTTTCTGGAAAAAAAATAAATTGTATTAGCAATTTTTAGTAGACTTTATAAAATTGGTCTTTTTGAAGACACAAGCAGGATTCTATGTAGCACAAAAACACCAAGATAAAGAAGAGTAACATCTCTTCCAAGATATTAATCTTCTTTTTCTTGCTGTTTTTGCATGACAATATTTGCAAAGAGTTCAGTAAGTGAAAATATAGAATATACTACCAATAAACTAAACTGGTGTGGGAATATATGCTTTTGTTTGTGTAGGATTCTATGTAGGTCTATAGAGTGTATGCAAGATGACATATGATAGCATTCTAGTCACTAATATTCAGGCTGCGTACACACTTGCCAATGTTACATAAGAAAAGCAATTTTCTTTAACAGAGATCTTTACGTAATAGTAAAAAGTAACTATTCCAAACTGAGAATAGTCCTTACTAGCAAAGTTTTATTTCTGATTACTAAGCTATTTTCTATAAAATAATGCCTTAAACCTGATTTTAGATCAAGAATTATACAGCACAATATAAATATTTGGCTAGCAAATTCTAAAGCCAAATTTTAACAGTTATTATATACAATTATAAAGTTGTAAAGCAATATTTTTTAATTACAACAGAACACAAAATTAAAAAGAGATTAGCTATATAAAAGATGGTTACTATTTTACTCCTTACAAAAATATTTGTTTATGACAACATTGCTAAATACTGACAATTAACTTAACATATCCTCTGAGCCCAAATGTAACAAGGAAAATGTACAAAATAAACCTTCAGTAACCATTACATCATTACTCAACTGATTTAACATTTATATAAGTTCAGAATTGCAACTATTTGCACTGTAACCTGCTCTGTCTGAATTATCCACCCTGCAAATGAGAAACTATAGATATGGGTGACATACATTCAGATATCAGGCCAAATTCAGCTCACATGCAAATTTGACAAAATAAAATCATATCAGTCCTAATTCTGAGCTGGGACTAAGCAAGAAAGAAGAAGAAACTGTGCAATTTGGAAAAACCATGCTGCACTGCAGGTGGCCAGATTTAAATTGTGCAGAGTGTTAGGTTTTGGAGGGGTGTGTCCAAAGTCAAATCTAAATTGCAGTTTAAAAAAAAGCTGTCTAATATTTGTAGGCTACAAAAAAAAAAAAATATACCCAAACAAACCATATATGCATTTGCTCCCCTTTCAGTGCAGCGTGGTTAGTCCAGGTGTTCAGTTACTTGCACTTTTTTGCTTTACTCCCACCTCAGAATCAGAGCCATTATCTGAAAATGAACTTCCTAAATAAGACTCGTCAGCCAAACATTAATCTGCCAATATTTTACAGATCTGTTAAAATAATGTACAAAATTATTTCACACGATAATGCAAAATTCCTGCTTATGTTGTTGTCAATACAGGGTTTTAACTGCTAGGTTCATTGCTGTGTTAAAAGTTTTGGCCCCATCCTGTATTTACCAAGCTTCATAATATGATAAATGCTGGAGCTTGGACCCGGGGGGTGATGCCATAACCTAATAGAAGCCTATGGGCTTATTTTAGCATTGTCCCTAATAGGGCTAATAGGGGTCCAATAGGATCCCTCCCAGAAACCCCCCCCCCCCCCTGTGGTGGCACGCATCACTCTGTACATGTGCAGGAGGGCTCCCGGGTCCCAGACGCAGAAGTCCTTCTATCACAAAGTCTACTTTTTATTGGGAGAGCTGTCCTTTGCAACTTTAATCACATTTATAGGTACATATCAGCGTTATTAACACCAATATGTACCCAGTAAGTGGCGGGATGTATCTCATCGTTGTTGGGATGCTTGGTACAAATGGCCCTTTGTACCAAGTCTAAAATACTTTATAAATTATAAAACACAGAAATGCCAAAATATATATATATATATATATATATATATTTAAAAAATAGAGTGCAATAGAGCGCCTAATAGTGTTTGTATATTAAGATATTATTGTATAGCCAGTTCACCCTGTGAGGTGTGAAGTGAAAATTTTTAAAAAAGAAGAACAACTTAGCTCCTTGAGGGCAGCTTCGATCGGATGACACTTTAGGACATGTAAATTAGAAAACAAAAGACAAACATAGTGTGTACTGTTTTCAAGAAGTTAAAATTCACATAAGACTCTGAAATTAGGAACCTTGCTGGTCCCAATAACCATACAGAACCTTATCAGAATACAAATATAAACAAAATTTAATATAGCAATCCTGACGTAAATGCAGGTAGCAAACGTACAAGATAAAAACAATTAGATAGCTTATCTATCCATAATTGGAAATGTCGTGTGAACAGCAAGAAGTACTCTGCTCAAGGACAAAACGCGTTGGGATTGGGATTTGATGCTCACCCGATACTTCTAACAGTGGACAGATAAGCCGTTTTTATCTCGTACGTATGTTACCTGCATTTGCTACAGGATTTTAAATTGAACATCTGGTTATGGAACTGGGATTTGCTGTTCACACGACATTTCCAATCATTTCATAGGTTGAATGGGAATCATGTGATCAGTACAGTCATATGACTACAGATCACATGATAGTTGTGATATAATCTGATATACTTTCAGAGTGTAAAGTGAAGGACTTTTCTACCTTCTTTTTTAATTTTTAATTATTAATTATTGGTTTGGTGATATTGGCTGTTACTAGTTAACTCAGTTCTCTCTTTACCTCCTCCTTTAGAGGTGTCTCAAACATCCGGCGTGTACGCCCGGGCCGTTGGCATAGCAACGGCAACCGGAAGTGACGCGACGTGTGAGGTGACCAATAATCATCCCCGGGCCGTCGCCATAGCAACGCGGCCCGGAGCAAACAACTGGTCACCCCAATGAGACGGGCGGAGGTAGCGTTTCCACCCCCGTCCGTCACCCTGGCGACGCGGCCCTATTAGCCGCGCCCTCCTCGACCGTCACCATGACGACGCAGCTTTATTAGCCGCGCCCCCCTCGGCTGTCACCATGACGATGCGGCCCTATTAGCCGTGCCCTCCTCGGCCGGGAAGCATGATCCTGTATGCTGAGCATGCAGGCCGGTCTCCATGGAAACCCTCACTAGCGCGTCCTTCACAGCCGGAGGTTAGAATTGTATTAATTATTGATTCGGTATCCATGGCAACCATACACAACTGGAGACACTTGGGTTCTATATATTTCACACCAAAGTGTTTTTGTGTCAACTTATCTCACCATTTACAAACTGCATGTAAACAGATCCTATATAATTCATAATAATGAATGGTATACTGTCAATTTTCACAAGACCTGATCGTAGATAGTGGGCCATTACACCACATATGAAAGAACTGGTAATTTATAAATTTTTTTCCCCAGGGTGGAGAAAGTACAAAAAGTGATGAATTAATTTAAATATATATACTGTGGCTTAGTGCCCGGAGATTTTAAGTTGCTACATATAAATCTAAATTAATCAAACAGTGACAGTGAGATATTCTTATGGCTGGTAAGTTTAGAAACATCAATTTACAAAACAGAGAGCTTAATCTATGGAAGAAGGAATTTTTGATACAGAAAAAATACATAAGAGTAATGGATTGGATTTAATATTTATAAAGAGAAAAAGGTTCATGTTTCTATGATAAAGGAATATGAAACCACATTGTATTGATTTCTATATTAAATAATCATGTTCAATTCCACTGCCTCATTGAGGCCATCTGGGTGTATGGAACCCATCCTAAACATCCAGTAATACCCCTTTCACACCGCAGCTTGTACCCGGTATTTTGCCGTTTTAACTGGCTTCCTAAACGGGTCAAGCTGCGATGTGAAAGGGTCCCCTTCAATTTACCGTTTTCAAAATACCGGTATTTTGAAACGGTAAAAAAGAAGGGTCCTACCCGTTTCAGTCCCATTTCACTGTGCAGTGTGAAAGGGTCTGAAACGGTATTTGCAAGCCCCAGCAGGTCATAGGCTGTCTCCATGTGTGATGTCAGCAGCCACAACCAGGAAACAGCTTGGATAACACAAGAGACACATGTGAGAGTGGCTTTATAAACGTTTAGACTGCAAAGCCATTATAAAATGTCTAATTGGAGTGATGAAGAGGTGAGGGAGCTGCTTTAGGATCAGAGGGGATGAGGAAATCTGCTGCCAAATTACTGGGACAGTCAAGGATACCCTCATATATAAAAACATAGCAAAAATGCTTCAAGCTGCTGGGTTCCATCGTACGACTATCCAAATTATTAATAATGAATTAATTAATAATTATTAATAATGTGTGGGCCAGAAAAGTCCATTTATAATGACAACCACTGTTTTCTATGGGTGAAACGGGTTCAGTGTGAAAGGTACCAAAACGGTAATGAAATGGTAATTTACTGGTTACAACATGAGATGTGAAAGGGGTTTAACTGCTCAGACCCGTTTTAAGAACCGTTTCAAATACCATTTCAAAAGCAGGTTTTGCGATGTGAAAGCAGCATAAACCTCCTGTTGGCACAATTTTTTGAAACGGTCACCTCCCCTGTTCGTCATGGGGATGTATTCTATCCCTATTATTTTGAGACTTTTAGGGTCGCCATTGTGATGGTCATTAAAATGTTGGGAGACACTGTGTGTGGATACTCGGTTTAAAATGTTCCTGCGATGCTCGAGAAATCTAGTGCGGAGTTTTCTGGTAGTGCGGCCTACATAATGAAGGCCGCAACCGCACTGTAGAATATACACAACATATGTCGAATTGCAGTTAATATGGCTTCTAATCTTGTTTTGCTTTTCCCCTTTGTCAGTTTTAACATATTGTGTTTTCTCTATGTATTGGCACGTAATGCATCTGGTGCCACCACATCTATAAAAACCCATTATTGGAGAAAGCCAAGGATCTTTAATAAATGTAGTTTTTTTCTCAGGCCTTAAGTAGCTCGGAGCTAAAGAGTTCTTTAAGGATCGCCCCTTCCGAAAGATGAATGTGGGCTTAATTGGAAGAGCGTCCCTTAATAAGTTATCTTGTTTTAATATATTGTAATTTTTCTTGATTATGGATTTTATCTTAGGACAGTGGTCATTATAAGTGGTAATAAAGGCTAGATGATGTTCTTTATCTATTTCTGAATTATTATTCAATATCTTTTCTTTGGATAGTAATAGATCTCTATCTATCTCTCTCACCTCTTCTAATGTTTTATGGAGTAAGGGTGTGGGGTACCCACGATGTTCAAAGGAATCTACCATGTGTTTAGCTTGTGGTTCAAAAGACTGTAAATCAGAACAATTTCTTCTAAGACGTATCAATTGACTCCGGGGTATGCTTTTTTTCCAGGGTGGGTAATGTGCACTAGAATAATGGAGGTAGGCATTTGATCCTACCTCCTTGGTGTGATTAGTGGTATATATTTGTCCATTGCGTACCTCTAAGTTCAAATCCAAAAAATTAATGGAGTGTGAGTGATACTGGTGCGTGAATTTTAAATTATAATCATTTTGATTAAGTGAATTAACAAATGCTTGTGCTGAAAGTGCATCCCCATCCCAAATAATAAATAAATCGTCAATGTACCTACCATAGAGGACCAGGGCCTCGCCTCACAGCGCCCGAATACCTCCGGGTATTTTTTACCTTATCCTTGCATGCCAAATTTTAAATTCATATTTAAAGTATTTTCTATGTGCACTGCTTATTTATGGCAACTGGATGGTTAGAAATTGTGCTTCGTTGGTGGGAATCATACATAACTGTATAGTATACAACCGCTATTAGTGTATTGTATATATCATGTATCTACCATATAGCAAGGATACGAACACTGCCACCAACACCCAGCAATATTACAGTTCTTGATATGCACATGGCAAAGCACCTTGTACCCCTTCTAAATACCATTTCCAAAGTCACTGACATCTATGTTTTCCTCTTTCTTCCTATGTATTGCCTACCAAGATCTCATGGCACATATCTTGCTGTCTAATGACATATTCAGAATGTACTGAGCTGCCACTGAGTGACAAAGATGGGTATACCTTAAGGCGTCCACTCAGCGTAGAACAAGAGCAATAAAGGTCTATAAAGTTCACCATTCATTATTTGTGCTTTTGTAACAGATTACAGGGCTTCTATAAAACAATTACATATTTCCTAATGATATAGTTGTGAGCTAAGATTTTTCTGTTATTGTTATGCAATTTAGATGACAGACATAGTTGAAATACGAGTCAATAATATTTTGTAGTCTAATACACACCGCTTAATTGGGCTAGCACAAAATAACACACATGCTAGGTATCATTTTGTGTTATATCTGATCTACATAGTTCAACAAAAGAATTCAAGGAGAGCACAGGATAGTGGGACACCACGACAGGTCGTTAAAGTAAAATGCCAGTGCCCTACTACCCTGTATAAAGAACACTCCTTAGGGAGTCCTGTTGATGAGTGTGTGTGTGTGTGTGTGTGTGTGTGTGTGTGTGTGTGTGTGTGTGTGTGAGTGTGTGTGTGTGGTTTAATCCAGAAGCGGGTTGTATCTTGGGCTAGCACTAGGTTAAAGGATTATGGTACTCTCTTGAGGTAAATAGGTGTATACTATAATTCTTTTTTTTTTTTTTGTGGGGGGGGGGGGGGGGTAGTATTGCTCTCTCTTGTGTGCTCAGTTATATGTTCTAGCAACCTGCCCACTCCCTTTAAGACTAAAGAAGCGTATACACCTATACAATCCATGGTCTAAGTACATACACTTTAGCTGCTCAATGTGTCTGTCCTCTCATCCAGCAGGGCAGGCAGTTGATTTGTCAGTCCAGCTGTGATGTTAAACCCCAAAGCAAGTGTTTAGGCAGTCAGTGGACAGTCTGTACACACAGCCAGATGCGCAAGTGTAGTTGAAGATATATTGACCATCGACTGTGTTGCACAGCTAAATCAATATGTTCGAATGAGGTCGTTCACATACATATCGGGTGTACACACACGCCGATGGGCTCCCAATATATTGTCTGTATGCTCAAGCAGCTAATATATTGCCCAGTGTGTAACCAGTTTAATTTGTCAAAGTACAGAGACTCTCTAGCCAACAAAAAACAAATGTTCAATAACTGCACTAAAGCTGGGTACATGCTTGAAAGACACAGTAAGATGATTTACGGACTGCCCAATACAACAATACCTTCCCAGCACACGCACTGCATGATATGCAGTACAATGACAATATACTGTATCATTTGCGGAAAATGCTTCCGTACCACATTATGCATCATCCCATCTGATGTACAGCATATCAGATGGGAAGATGAAACCACACAATTTAAACAATGAATTGTGTGTACACACTACACAATGGTCGTGCAGAGTGGTAGCAGGCATCATAGTTGCACGATAAATTGTGTTGTGTGAACCCAGCTAAAACATCAAATAAAAGGAAGAGACAAATACCTACAATTATCACTTCCTACGACCATTTGATTTAATATACCTTACAAGTCACCTCCTGGTGAAAACAACTGTTTAACCACCTAACTGATGATTTTTTGCCCCAAAAACCGCTCAGAAATTGCATTTTTTTATTATTACTTAATATAAAAAAAAAATTTCATATATTAAAATATTTTATTTCAAAAAATATATCTAGGGGATGTTTTGCAACCCCCACCCCACCCCCCTTTTTCCATAGGACCCCATTACAAAATACATTTCTACTCCCAATTGGCAATAGAGCCCCGAATGGTCTTAAATCATAAGAATAGTACCTCTCCACCCCCTTTAGTGGAGATTTTATATATATATATATATATATATATAAATATATATATACATATATATACACACACACACACACACACACATATGTACACTGCTAAAAAAAATAAAGGGAACACTAAAATAACACATCCTAGATCTGAATGAATGAAATATTCTTAATAAATACTTTGTTCTTTACATAGTTGAATGTGCTGACAACAGAATCACAAAAAAATTATCAATGGAAATCAAATGTATTAACCCATGGAGGTCTGGTTTTGGAGTCACCCTCAAAATTAAAGTGGAAAAACACACTACAGGCTGATCCAACTTTGATGTAATGTCCTTAAAACAAGTCAAAATGAGGCTCAGTAGTGTGTGTGGCCTCCACGTGCCTGTATGACCTCCCTACAACCCACGCAAGTGGCTCAGGTAGTGCAGCTCATCCAGGATGGCACATCAATGCGAGCTGTGTCTGTCAGCGTAGTGTCCAGAGCATTGAGGCGCTACCAGGAGACAGGCCAGTACATCAGGAGACGTGGAGGAGGCCGTAGGAGGGCAACAACCCAGCAGCAGGACCGCTACCTCCGCCTTTGTGCAAGGAGGAACAGGAGGAGCACTGCCAGAGCCCTGCAAAATGACCTCCTGCAAGCCACAAATGTGCATGTGTCTACTCAAACGATCAGAAACAGACTACATGAGGGCCCGACGTCCACAGGTGGGGGTTGTGCTTACAGCCCAACACCGTGCATGACGTTTAGCATTTGCCAGAGAAAACCAAGATTGGCAAATTCGCCACTGGCGCCCTGTGCTCTTCACAGATGAAAGCAGGTTCTCACTGAACACATGTGACAGACGTGACAGAGTCTGGAGACGCCAAGGAGAACGTTCTGCTGCCTGCAACATCCTCCAGCATGACCGGTTTGGCAGTGGGTCAGTAATGATGTGGGGTAGCATTTCTTTGGAGGGCCGTACAGCCCTCCATGTGCTCGCCAGAGGTAGCCTGACTGCCATTAGGTACCGAGATGAGATCCTCAGACCCCTTGTGAGACCATATGCTGGTGCGGTTGGCCCTGGGTTCCTCCTAATGCAAGACAATGCTAGACCTCATGTGGCTGGAGTGTGTCAGCAGTTCCTGCAAGACGAAGGCATTGATGCTATGGACTGGCCCGCCCGTTCCCCAGACCTGAATCCAATTGAGCACATCTGGGACATCATGTCTCGCTCCATCCACCAACGCTACGTTGCACCACAGACTGTCCAGGAGTTGGCAGATGCTTTAGTCCAGGTCTGGGAGGAGATCCCTCAGGAGACCAACTGCCACCTCATCAGGAGCATGCCCAGGCGTTGTAGGGAGGTCATACAGGCACGTGGAGGCCACACACACTACTGAGCCTCATTTTGACTTGTTTTAAGGACATTACATCAAAGTTGGATCAGCCTGTAGTGTGTTTTTCCACTTTAATTTTGAGGGTGACTCCAAATCCAGACCTCCATGGGTTAATAAATTTGATTTCCATTGATAATTTTTGTGTGATTTTGTTGTCAGCACATTAAACTATGTAAAGAACAAAGTATTTAATAAGAATATTTCATTCATTCAGATCTAGGACGTGCTATTTTAGTGTTCCCTTTATTTTTTTGGTGCGGCACTCCGGGCGACTTCAAAAAAGCAGACTTACAGACAGCAGGGTTTTATATATATATATATATATATACACATATATATATATATATATATATATATATATATATATATATATATACACATACATATATATATATATATATATATATATATCCATAGACAAAAAACCTTACGGTTTCACAGGTCCCATTAAGGCTTCTTAGACATGATCGAAATTTCAGAAACCTGTTGTAACTCTTCCACTCAAACTCCACAAAGCAATGAATTTCCGATCATTAAGGCTGACGCCTTAATGGACGTGTTCCTTGCGCAATACAGATATGGTATGCCATCACAGCCTGTGGGTAAGTGCAGATTCAGCACTCTCACAGAGTGAGATTGCTGTCACTCACACAATGGTGGAGCTGCTAATTCACAGATTTGTGTGCTCATTGGAATACACACATGCAGTCTATGCAACTGAAGGTCTGAGCAGTTTTGTGGTGCTCCCATCCCACACAGTGCCCACAACCATCCCATTCAGTCAACACAACAAAGCCACCTTGTTACAACATCCTTCTAACTCCATACATCCATCTCACTTAGTATACACATTTACCTCCCTCAAACATCTTGGTTAATTGCTAAACTATAATACCCCATCTACGGTCTTTGCATCTACACTTACTTCCCCTATACACCCCCATGCTGCCCGGTCTTCCCCAATCCCTACTGCTGTGTTCTCCCATCTGTGCTAGTCTGTACTAACTTATCTGTACCATCTGTCTTTCCCCACCTGTGCATTGTCTGTACCACCGTTTCCTTCTCTCTGTGCTGCTCAGTGTTTCCTTCTTCAACGTCACTCCGCCTCCTCCAGTACATGGCACACGGTCTTCTCTCCCATCTGCACCAGTTTTCTACCCATCCATGCCAGTGTTTTCAACCCATCTGCACCATTTCCCCCATCTGCACCGCTCTGTCTCCCTTCCCATACTTGCTGCTTAATCTACCCCCTATCCACACCACTCTTACCCTATTCATGTAGCTGACATCCTGAAGGTAAATTTAGTGGATCCTGCGCTCTTGGCAGGGGGATAACCGCCACAGCCCACCCCCCAGTGGTCCGGAAACGCCTCCGTTGTGCAGACCATGCCCTGCCAATGGCATTCTAACGCTGTTTGCACGCCCCCCTCCTTCCCCGCAACCACCTCTGCCTATCAATCAGGCAGGGTGATAGCATCTCACTGGGCTCCTGGGGTACGCGCGCGCAGTGCGGCCATTGCACGTGCGCACCTCACAAACTAATTCAGACAGCGATTGCTGCTGCTGCGGTCTGAATTACCCCCTGTGTTTCTCTGTCCCCCCCATTAGTGCTGCTTAGTGTTCCCTCTATCCACACACTTCTGTTCCCCCATCCACACCGCTCTCCTCCCTCCAATCAACAACACTCTTACCTCATCCGAGCAGCTTTGTCTTCCGCTCAGACCTTCAGTTGCATAGACTGCATGTGTGTATTCCAATGAGTACACAAATCTGTGAATTAGCAGCTCCACCATTGTGTGAGTGACAGCAATCTCACTCTGTGAGAGTGCTGAATCTGCACTTACCCACAGGCTGTGATGGCATACCATATCTGTATTGCGCAAGGAACACGTCCATTAAGGCGTCAGCCTTAATGATCGGAAATTCATTGCTTTGTGGAGTTTGAGTGGAAGAGTTACAACAGGTTTCTGAAATTTCGATCATGTCTAAGAAGCCTTAATGGGACCTGTGAAACCGTAAGGTTTTTTGTCTATGGAATTTCATCGCTTTTTTTAAATTTATTTTTTTTATTCAGAAATGTAAAATTTCACTGTAAGAATAAACATTTGATTTTTTAAATGTTTAATGAAAATGTTCGTATAACATCACTGTTCTGTGCAAAATTATTTTATTAACCAAACCAAATTGTTTAAGGTCCGTACACACTTAACGATTTAATGAGCGACGTCGCTCATTTTATCGTTAAGTGTGTATGCAGCCAGCGACAAACGATGCGCGGCCCCGCGGGTCGGCAACAATCTTCGCTGTCGGTAGGGCATGCAGGAAGGATGTGGACTGTCGTCCACGACCTTCATGCAGGGCTGGCGGGGGCGTGACGTCACTGAGCGATATGAGCGGTCATATCGCTCAGTGTGTACAGTCGGCCGCCGGCCGGCCCGGGAGGGGAAACATTAGACGATGTAGCTCACAGAGCGACATCGTTTAATGTGTACGGGCCTTTAGACTTTGGTCAAAATATTTTGCTGCCTTTGCAGCTGATGCAGGGAGGGGGGTAGGCGGCAGCAGCCTGTAACTGAGGCTGGAGGTAGGCGTGAAATGCATTGCTTGTACGTGTGAGTGCGTGGTGTCAGGTGCTGCGCGTGTATATGTGTGTGTGTGTCAGGTGCTGCCTGTGTATGTGTGTGTCAGCTCCTGTGTGTATGTGTGTGTCAGGTGCTGCGTGTATATATGAGTGTGTCTGATGGTGCGTGTGTATGCGTCAGCTGCCGCACGTGTGTGTGTGTGTGTCAGGTGTTGCGGGTGTATATGTGTGTGAGTATCAGGTGCTCCGCGTGTGTACAAGTGTATGTCTGGTGCTGTGCATGAATACGTATGTCTGTGTCAGGTGATGCGCGTGTACATGAGTGTGCGTCAGGTGCTGCGCGTGTACATGAGTGTGCATTAGGTGCTGCGCGTGTACATGAGTGTGCGTCAGGTGCTGCGTGTGTACATGAGTGTGCGTCAGGTGCTGCGCGTGTACATGTGTGTGCGTCAGGTGCTGCGCGTGTACATGTGTGTGCCTCAGGTGCTGCACGTGTCTATGTGTGTGTGAGTAAGGCACTGCGTGTGTATGTGTGTGTCTGATGGTGTGCGTGTATATGTATGTGTCAGGTGCTGCGTGTATATGCATGTGTCAGGTGCTGCGTGTATATGCATGTGTCAGGTGCTGCGTGTATATGCATGTGTCAGGTGCTGCGTGTATATGCATGTGTCAGGTGCTGCGTGTATATGCATGTGTCAGGTGCTGCATGTTTATTTTATTGTGTCTGATGGTACGTGTGTGTGTCAGGTGCCGCACGTGTATGTGTGTGTGTGTCAGGTGTTGCGCGTGTATGTGTGGGTCAGGTGCTGCATGTTTATTTTATTGTGTCTGATGCTACGTGTGTGTGTGTGTGTGTGTCAGGTGCCGCACGTGTATGTGTGTGTGTCAGGTGTTGCGCGTGTATGTGTGGGTCAGGTGCTGCATGTTTATTTTATTGTGTCTGATGCTACGTGTGTGTGTGTCAGGTGCCGCACGTGTATGTGTGTGTGTCAGGTGTTGCGCGTGTATGTGTGTGTCAGGTGCCGCGCGTGTATGTGTGTGTCAGGTGCCGTTCCCCTTCTTCCCATCCCAGCTCTCTCTGTAGAATACAGCTCTGCACCCAGAGAGAGGGAAAGACTAGGGGGCTGATCACTGCACTGCTCACTTTTTGGTCATGAGTTCGGCCTCCTGTTTCTTCCAGTGCTGTGTTCCTGCAGCCTAGCCCTCCCTGTTGTGCCAGAGAATCAGCCCTTCCTTCCCCTGACAGAGAGAGAGAGCCCGAGGCAGACCCCCAGTACTTCAGCACTGGCCATGCGGCAGTCAACAAAGGAGACCAGCAGGGGGTTCTGGCAGCATCAGCTGTGGCCGCAGCTGGATCGGGGAGGCCTGCAGTGTCTGAGGTGGGCAACACTTCCTCCGCCGCTGTCACCTTCCCCTGCCGGAGAGAAAGCCAGAGACATACCCTTCCCGCAGCTGGGATACCCCTAGTACCTCAGCGCTGGACAGGCAGAAGTCTATGGAGGGGACCGGCAGGGGTTTCGGGCCGCAGCAGTAGCAGCGGCCGCAGTCAGATCAGGGAGGCCTGCAGGGTCAGAACTGGGCAGCACTTCCACCAACACTGTCACCTCTATGCTGGGCATGTACACCAGTCCGTACGGACGGAGGTGTCCACAACAGGCAGCAGTATAATGAGTCAGACAAACTCATTACACGCTGCCCACTGCTGCGCCGCATGCCCTCGATGGAGGAAGCCTAGATGCGGTCCCCAGCGGCAGCGAGGGAGAAGGGTGATCACATCACCCTTCAACCCGGCACCTCACAATCAGCTGGGGATCTGCAGTAGCTTCATCTCTCTCTTCCTCTCCCTCTCTGACAGCACAGCAGCCCCTCTGGGTCCCATGTAGCTCTGCCCCCCTGCTCACAGTTCACTCGGCCTCTCCTGATTAAAAAGAAAATAAGAGCCTGACCTGCTGCTCAGATGCGAGGAGGGGACGGGCGGTAGGTCCTCTGTGAGTACACTACACAGTCAAAATTAACTCTGACTCCTCACAACAGTGTGGACTGCAGGCGACGTCAGATGCCAATTTGGGTGTGCTTGCCGCACTACCTGCCCATCAAGCCCAACGTGGCATTTTGTATTAGGAACCCTATAACAGCATTCCGACATCCCTCCCTATGACGCTGCCATCCATACACTGCCGCTCTCATACATCCGTACACCGCCACTCTCATACATCCGCACACTGCCGCTCTCACACAACTGTACACTGTTGCTCTCATACATCCATACACTGCCGCTCTCATACATCCGTACAACCCCGCTCTCATACATCAATACAACCCCGCTCTCATACATCCGTACAACCCCGCACTCTTACAGCCGCACTCTTACAGCCGTACTCTTACAGCCGCACACTGCCGCACTCTTACAGCCGCACACCGCCGCACGCATACAGCCGCACACCATCGCACTCATACAGCCGCACACCGACGCAGTTATACAGCCGTACATTGCCGCTCTCATACATCCGCACACTGCCGCTCTCATACATCCGCACACTGCCGCTCACATCTATACATACATAGCCTCCATACATCTACACATCCAATCCCCGCGCAAGGGAACACTGAAATCACTATCACTTTTCCCCGGGGTGTGACCACAGCCAGCCACTACTCCGGCCACCTTCTTGTGACACCAAAATGCATCTTACCTATCATCAGGGTGGTGCTGCTGCTGGGGGCAGGTTGCTGCCTCAGTCTCCTAGTTGGTGCTGCGATTGGAGGGGGTACTGCTTCCCTGTGCTGCCACTGTCTCCCGGATCATCGTGCCGCTGGCTGAATTGCAGCTTGACGCTACTGCTGCCGGGAGTAACAGCTTCCTGACTGTTGTTGCTGGTGGCTGCCTACTGCTCATTGCCGCCGGAACACTGACCGGCTCGGCAGTGATGCTGGCGGAGGAGTAGTGGCGGTGGGGTGGTGCCTGCTCCCTTCCCTCGAGCATGCCGCAGTGTAAAAAAATAAATAATAGAGAGCATACCAGGGTGAGAGTCTGTATGGATCACAGTGATTACACGGGGCACAGCATAAGGACACCTTGCTGTGAGGGGCTCTGCCCACACAGATTGCTGCACCCTCTCTGATGTCAGCCGCTGCCCTCTCGTTCTCTGGGCGGCCAGTTCCAGTGTGAGGTAGGAGAGGAAGAGAACACACAGGTGTTAGGCGCCGTGGTCCGCGATGTCCTCGCGGCCCGGCGCCTAGCAACTAGGGATGCCGAGCGTGCTAGCCGCCGGCTCCCTAGCAACGCTAGGACGCCGGGCGCGCTGAGCCGCCTGGACCCTAGCAACGGGGACGCCACGGACGGACTGCGCTCCCCTTGCAGGGTCAATCAAGTGAACTACACACACACACTTGTCTTCTGGTCGTGCAGCAAGGCAGCTGCACGGCATTGTGCTAATCAGGCTCTGAACTTCTGATTGAAGGACTCCCTGCTAAATACCTTCTCAGTGCTTCACACAGACGCCGGTAATAGCTTCCTGCATGCTGCTTTGGTTTGCCGACGTCTGTTCCAGTTCTGCTGTGTCCGGTCATTCCTGTCTTCAGAGTTCCTGAATCTTAGTGTTGTCATCTCTTCCCAAGGAGTCTTCCAGTCCTCATTTACCCGCAACAGTCGCTAGAGGATCTCGTGTGGTTTTCATGAGTGGCGGCTCTGCCGCGTGCTGCGGCCTAGGCCGCTTTATTTTGTATTCTGTGTTGGTGCATTTGCGGAGGTTTACGCTCCCACACTCCTCTCCGGAACTCGCCGGTGCCGGGTAGAAGAGTGGACAAGTGGGTATTTTGGTTGTCCTTTTCCCTGGCGGTTTTCCGCACATACTCTAGTTTAAAGTTAGTTTTGAGCCCCTGGCTTTGTTGTTTAGTAGAGGGCCCCTTGTTATCACCCTGTCTCGGATTTCTCTTGGTCTCCCATTAAGACCTGAGGGGGCATCGGAGTTGGGCAGACGTAATCCGCCCTTCAAACGCGGCTGCCATGGGCCCAAGCAACCATAGTCTCGCAAGAGATTTCTGACAGCACGGGCGAGACAACGGAGATAGGGCGCCAGGGGCTATTCCCGTTCCCACTCCCTTTCCAAGCATTACGTTCCAGTACTCAGGTCCTTGCTATAAGATATCCCCAGACCAGAGTATTGGAATCATAACAACAGGAGAGCAGCCCTGATATATAACAGAGGTGGAAGTTCTATAGGCAGCAGAGACGGAGACCAGCCAGCCAGTCTCCCAGTGCCCTGATCACTACACGCCGCCAGCACAGCATTACAGGAGGGTCCTATAGTGCTGCCCTGAGCTAACAGGTGTGTGTACCAGTGTGCTGCGCCCTGGTGTCTCTGAGAGGGGTGAGGTCACCGTGCCGCTTTAGTATATGGCTTTTCCTTAGTACTGTAAGTTACAGCCCTGCACTAGTAGTGGCAACTCTGCCCTATGTGAACCTGTGAGGTTATTTTCCTATTTACAGAATAACCGGGGAGAAGGCGGCCATATTGCGGCTCTCAAGAGAAGGCACTCTAGTACACCCCCTGCTGGCGGCCATTGCGCAGGAGCAACAAATTGAAATGCCCGATCTCTATAATGGGGCATATTTCTCTTAATTAAAAAAAACCTGTAACTTTCTGAAAAACCACAACCCCAAAAGGCACTTCACAGGGACATGCTCTATCTAATAAAACAAACCCCAAGTCATATATATATATATATATATATATATATATATAATAAGATTTTTAAGATTTTACTCACCGGTAAATCTATTTCTCGTAGTCCGTAGTGGATGCTGGGACTCCGTAAGGACCATGGGGAATAGCGGCTCCGCAGGAGACTTGGCACAACTAAAGAGAGCTTTAGGACTACCTGGTGTGCACTGGCTCCTCCCCCTATGACCCTCCTCCAGACCTCAGTTAGGATACTGTGCCCGGAAGAGCTGACACTAAGGAAGGATTTTGAATCCCGGGTAAGACTCATACCAGCCACACCAATCACACCGTACAACTCGTGATATTATACCCAGTTAACAGTATGACAACAACGGAGCCTCTGCACAGATGGCTCTCAACAATAACCCTTTTGTTAACAATAACTATGTACAAGTACTTGGGATGGGCGCCCAGCATCCACTACGGACTACGAGAAATAGATTTACCGGTGAGTAAAATCTTATTTTCTCTGACGTCCTAAGTGGATGCTGGGACTCCGTAAGGACCATGGGGATTATATCAAAGCTCCCAAACGGGAGGGAGAGTGCGGATGACTCTGCAGCACTGAATGAGCGAACTCCAGGTCCTCCTCAGCCAGGGTGTCAAACTTGTAAAATCTTGCAAATGTGTTTGACCCCGACCAAGTAGCAGCTCGGCAAAGTTGTAAAGCAGAGACCCCTCGGGCAGCCGCCCAAGAAGAGCCCACTTTTCTCGTGGAATGGGCTTTTACTGATCTAGAATGCGGCAGTCCCGCCGCAGAATGACAGTTCTGTACCACAAATCTGAGGTACTCCTGGTGAGGAGAGTAAATGGGGACATGCAGGTAAGCATCCTTGATGTCCAGTGATACCATGTAATCCCCTTCCTCCAGGCTTGAGATAACCGCCCTGAGCGATTCCATCTTGAACTTGAACCGTTTTATATACGTGTTCAAAGATTTAAAATTTAAAATGGGTCTCACCGAACCGTCCGGTTTCGGTACCACAAACATTGTGGAATAGTAACCCCTTCCTTGTTGAAGGAGGGGTACCTTGACTATCACCTGCTGCAAATACAGCTTGTGAATTTGCCTCTATCACAGCCTCCCTGTCCAAGGGAGATGTTGGCAAGGCAGATTTTAGGAAACGGCGAGGGGACGACGTCTCGAATTCCAGCTTGAATCCCTGAGACACTACTTGTAGAATCCAGGGATCCACCTGTGAGCAAGCTCACTGATTGCTGAAGCACTTGAGAAGGGCCCCCACCGCACCTGGCTCCACCAGTGGAGCCCCAGCGTCATGCTGTGGACTTAGCGGAAGCGGGGGAGGACTTTTGTTCCTGGGAACTGGCTGTATATATATATATATATATGCACACACACTCATGTATATACATGTATACACAAATACACGTATGTACATGTTTATGTATGTATAATACACTGAGTACATTATATTTATGAATTAATTGCTTCCCGATTCTGCAGCAGCATCATCAGCACCATCAGTGTTACTCACAGTCACTTCACACTGACTGCTGCACAACACATCACTTAATTTCCGGGCCGCCCGCCACCTGGTGAAGAGACATGGGAGATGAAGGACCAGCAGTGCCACGTTGAGCGGAAGTATTGTGAATTAGTTACCCACACACTCCTTGTGACACCTGCTCCCCGTCTGCCCTCCCACCCGCCGCCTGCCATCCGGAACCCGCACTGACAAGTAAGTCTCAGCAGAATGTGTCTGCCGGCGGCTCCCAGTCCCCCCTAGAGGAACACTGCCAGTGGTGTGGCAGCCGCGGCACACTAGGACTGAGAGACCGCAGCGGGAGGAAAGCACGGGTGGGCGGGAGGAGAGCATAGGCGGACATCACCACGTCACATTGCAAGGTGACACCAGTCCCCCCAGTGAGGCCGCCGACGAATGCACTCAGCATAGTATTAGCAGCAGGCAGAGGGGGGGCGGGCGCAGCGGTGGTGGGAGGTACGGAAATGAGCTACAGGCTAGGCTCCACCGATCACACACTCAGCGATCACTGTGCCACAGCAAGCGTGGCGTGCAGCGGTGCTGGACATTAGGGAGTGCCTGTGCGCACCAGGCACCCCCTGTACGCACGCCTATGCGCTACCACCCCCCATATGCCACACTACATCACTATGCTATAGCCCTCCCATATGCTGCACTTCATAGTTACACTATACCCCCCATACAACATACTACATCACCACACTACACTACTCACAATAAAATTAAAACATCCCAGTTCCTCATTCTTAATGAGCTCACGTGAGTTCTCTCCCCAACGGAGCTCCAGACCAAGTAACAATGAAGACACCAGCAGCGTGTAGGGGGCAGGCCTGGTCCACTTGTCAGGAGAGAGCAGTCACTGGAGGGTAAGAAGGGGGCGGGGCCTAGTCCTACAGACGGGAGAGAGCACAGACAGGAGAGAGCAAGGTACAGGGGTAGAAGGGGACGACTTTTTAAAATTCGACATTTGACAAATTCGACTTTTCTGCAATGGTACAAATGCGGCAATTCAACAAAAGTATATTCAATTGAAGTTTGTAAATTCGACAACAGTGCTTTTAAACAGTAAATTCGTCATTTTCAATCCGCCACACTTTGCAGGCGGAATCTAATAAAAAATAATATTTTTTTGGGGTAATAGCATATCTATTTATATTAGAAGGGATTAGGTACTTGGTTTGTCTTTTTTGGAGGCACAAGTATTATTTATATATTTTTTAAAAGATTATTATTATTTTTTTTTTTTTTTTAAATGGAATGTGAAAAACCCGGAAAAGAAAAATTGCGTGGGGTCCCCCCTCCAAAGCATAACCAGCCTCGGGCTCTTCGAGCCGGTCCTGGTTCTAAAAATCCGGGGGAAAAACGGACAGGGGATCCCCCGTATTTTTAAAACCAGCTCCGGGCTCTGCGCCTGGTGCTGGTGCAAAAAATACGGGGGACAAAACGAGTAGGGGTCCCCATTATTTTTACACCAGCATCGGGCTCCACTAGCTGGACAGATAATGCCACAGCCGGGGGTCACTTTTATACAGTGCCCTGCGGCCGTGGCATTAAATATCCAACTAGTCACCCCTGGCCGGGGTACCCTGGGGGAGTGGGGACCCCTTCAATCAAGGGGTCGTCCCCCCAGCCACCCAAGAACCAGGGGTGAAGCCCGAGGCTGTCCCCCCCATCCAAGGGCTGCGGATGGGAGGCTGATAGCCTTGAGAAAATTGAAAGAATATTGTTTTTTCCAGTAGTACTACAAGTCCCAGCAAGCCTCCCCCGCAATCTGGTACTTTGAGAACCACAAGTACCAGCATGCGGGAGAAAAACGGGCCCGCTGGTACCTGTAGTTCTACTGGGGAAAAAATACCCAAATAAAAACAGGACACAGACACCGTGAAAGTATAACTTTATTTCACACCTGCCGACACACACATACTTACCTATGTTGACACGAAGCAGTCGGTCCTCTTCTCCAAGTAGAATCCACGGGTACCTGAAAATAAAAGATAATTATACTCACCTGATCCAGGTTCCAGATTAACTCCACGTACTTGGCAAAACA